>NW_024359832.1:14194334-14242192 GCF_014805655.1 Passer montanus | reverse complement strand
CCGCGGCAGGGCGGGGCCGGCCCGGCGGGAGGGAGGGAGGGCACCTGCGCCCCCCGCCCGGTGCGGCGCCGGGCGGCCGGAGGGGTCACGCCGGAGGGGTCTGTGGGCAGCGGCCGCCCCACTCCCGGCCACTCTCGCCGCCCGTTCCGGGTGGCAGGTGCCGGGATGGCTCTTGCCCTCCTTGGTGCGGCGTCGCCTCCTGAGAGACGCCGGGCTTTTACTCGGGACGAGAAAAGAGGGTTTGCGCTTCAAAAAAGAAGAGCTCAACCGCTCCTGTTGGTGTCTGGGAGTTCCGCCGTGAAAACGCCCCGCTTGTCCCCCGAGTCGCCCGCGGCGGGCGCAGTGTCCCCGGAACAATGAGTCTGACAGCTCCGGCCAGCGCTGCCCCCCCGGCAGCCCCTGCCCCAGCCGCGGGCCGGCCCCCGGGCGGGCTGGCTCCCACGGGCGCGGGTCGCCCAGAGGAGGGTCACATGCGAAAGTTGACACCGTGCTGTCTTTGCAGGGCTTTTGACTGACTGACATGGCTTGAATGCGTGTCTGAGGACAGAGCAGTGTTTCAAGTTCTGTAACCGATTTTAATCTAATTTTAATCAAGGGATTTAACAATCCCGTGTTAAAATGGAAGTTTACATTTCTTCGTGGAACAGAATATTATAAGAAATAAGTGAGAAGAAAATCCGCGTTCATATTACCAGCTGTTGTATTATAAGCCCGTTTTACTCAATTTGCTCATTTATGAAAGGCTGAAGTTACATAGGCCTCATTTTTTTTTTCCAATTCTAGTATTAAATCCGGTCAGATTTAATCAGTGGCGATTCATTTGTATCAGAACTGGAATCTCACATTGTGTGCCTGTTGAAGAACTGATTACGATGCATTATGATTAGGAGCTAGTTGTCCTTAACATTTATAATAACCTTCTTCAAACAAATTCCAAGCAATTTTCCAAGAGTGAGGTGTACAGGAATTTTCTCTCACTTAAAAGTCGTGGGTATACTTAAAGAGTGCCATGACGACATAGCTAGCAATATTAGAGACTTGTTAGCATTTGGCATTATCTCTTAAGGTTTGTTTCACAATAGAGTGCTTGCCTCTCCCAAAATTCCAAAGCAAGTATTCAAGTTTTACAACGTAATTATCTATAATTATATAGAATAGGATGTTTTCCTGATCACTTGACCAAGAATGGCTTTAGTGGTTTTTTTGGTTTGTTTTCTGGGGGTGAGGGTAGTGGAGATGTTGTTACAATTTTATCTTTCTGTCTTCAGAAAGTTCTCTTTTACCTGATACATAACATATTGACATGCTTTTAAATTTTTAAGTTATTAGAATGCATGTTAAAGATTGCTTGCAGCTAAGCTTAGAGATAAAAGTACTGTGTTTTCACTTCACAGAACTGAATTTAGAATCATCACACACACCCCCACTTCATTTCTATGTTTGAGGAAAAGTGTTTCCAAGAACAGTCAGATTTGAGACTACTAAAGATAAATACAGTTCTTCACTGTCAGTCATGCTCAGTGGATCCACCTCTTGGTAATATGACAACCACTATAGGTCACTTTTTTAGCAGAAGTTTTATCTTACGAATAAAAACTTAATCCTTTACAAATTGTCTTTCTAAAAATTGCTTCCATGTTCATATTAGAGAATATAGCGCACTTAAAAGTGTGTTTAGGTAGGTGTAAGGTGCACCATATCTGCATAGAAGAAGAAATAATAAAAAAAAATTTCTGGAGTACAGTCTGCTGAATTCCACAGATTCATTACTCCAGAAATTACTCCATTCATTACTCCAGAAACATTTGAGCAGTGGCTTCAGAATAATGCATTTTAATGGAAATGTTAAGATAGCTCCTTCAGACAGATTCTCTTACAGTAGTCAGTGCTCTTTTTTGCTCTTATATGGTAATACTGAGACAATGATATTCAAAATACTGGAGTGGGGGGAATTAAATCTGCCATTTGAATTTTAATTTTTAAATTTCTACTCACTGTAGTGAAATACTACTACTCACTGAGTAAAAATAGAACTATTATTTTAATAATCATTTTTAATTTATATATTTGAAATTCTGCTGTTACTTTTGCAGAGATCTCATCATACAATAGCAAGTGCTGTATAATTAAAACGGGTTTCGAGGTTTTTTGGAAATTGGTTTCTTCTGCATAGCTTTAAAAATGCTACCAGTTGCTAAAATGATAGTAATGATAAAAATGATACTCAAAATTGCCTGTGCAAGTACTGCAGTGGTTTTTGGGAAGATATATGGGGGAGTAGGAATGACATTTTTTAAATGAAGCTGTGTTTTCTTCCTTGCTTCAGTAGCTAATTTACATGGTATCAGAAGAGAGTGGTTTATAGAAACTGCTGCGCATTGCTTACTTGGTGGCTGGTTGTTTTGGGGTTTGGGTTTTTTTAAGTAGAAAATAATTCCAAGTATTTTCAGAATAATAGAAATTAATCTTTCTTTTTTAGCCTCTTCTGAAGCAGTCACCCTGGAGCAATCAGAGCAGTGGCTGGAGCACAGGAAATATATCCTGGGGAGGAATGCATGGCAGAGACCATCGTAGAACTGGAACCATGGGAATTCCAGGAACTATGAACCAGATCTCTCCTTTGAAGAAGCCCTTTTCTGGTAATGTCATAGCTCCTCCTAAATTTACTCGCTCTACTCCATCACTGACACCAAAATCGTGGATTGAAGATAATGTTTTCCGAACTGACACCAACAGTAATACTCTCCTTCCTTTGCAGGTAAGGATGGTATACCTGGTGTGTTCATGGTCTTGCATAACATTTTTACTTCATTCATTTTAAATGAGAACTAAACAGTGGTTGCAGTCCTGATACTTGGTTTGAAAATTGTTTCTGCATTATTTTTAGTCTTAAATTACAATTAATCCCCATGTGTTGAGTGTGTTCAGCAATATGATTCTCACAGATATTGATTGTCAAAAAACATACAAACTGTAGGCACTGATGAAGTAATAAAACATAGTATGTTTAATCCAGGAAGTATTTTCTGCCTATGGTAATGCTTATATTCTTATAATTCCCTTTCAACCTTAGGGTATTTTTGTTTGCTTTGTCCTTCTACTTAGGTTTTCTTACTTTTGTAGATGGTTCTCAAGTCTTTAACATGTTCGTCTTCTACTGGTATTCTAGGCTGATGTTTGTGTGTCAGCAAGATTTTTTCCTCCACATCGTAGCACCTTTTATGTTTTGTTTTGTCTGGAGGCTCTGTGATTTGTAAGTGTTAAATGGAAGGATCTTAGAACTAAAGATCTGGATTGGCCTTCTGAATTTTGCCAGTGGCATCTTACGTGACTAAGTAAGTCACTTAACTCCACCCTCAGTAATCTCTTGGTAAAATGTTATTTTTCTCATTCTTACCTATATTAATTGAGTTACTGCTTGTTAGCGGAGGCCTTTCATTTGTCGTAATTGTGACCAGATTTGAGCTGTATTTGCATGAATGGCAATCTAATACTTAAGTAGCTGAAGTAGTGGCAAAAGGTGCTCCTTAGGACCAGATTTCCCTTTACAGTTCGGGGTTTTCATACCATTTTTTTAGTGAATTTGGCACAGGAGGCCGTGTCCTGACTCTGTCCAGGTGCACCTTGATACTTGCAGTGGTTTTGGCGCCTACCTGATTTTTGGATGTGCCAAGTTATGCTGAAACATTTACATTTGGACCTGATACTATCAAAACAGATTCCATTAAGTAGCCTTGATAGCTGGCATATCATAGTTGAATAATCTTTTGTGTGTTAGAAAGATGGGGAGAAAATGTGGTATTCTTCAGGAATTGTGTTCTGTTATGGCAAACAGATTACAGATAGATAATGCTTTGCAGTGCAGGGCGGCAAAAATAGCAGAAAGTAAATACTGAAATCCGTCCCAAAGATTTAAAAATATTAATGCCATCATGCATTGAAACTGCCGTGACATACACACTGGAATTCATACATGGCTAAGCACAGGCTGTAAATGTATTTGCTCATCCAGTATGCCTTACAAGTTCATGTGACCAATACTTTGAACTTTCAGAAGCTTCTACAGCAATTTTCGAATATCGATGAACTCATTTTATGTCTAAACAAGTGTCTTCTGCATTTAGGCTATCGTCTAAATAATTTGTGCGTAATAAGCTAGGAAAGAAATCCTTTCAGTTTAACTTTATATCTCAGTGTTTCTCTGTAAGGGTTGGTGGATTTTTTAAGGCATAATGTCCAAGTAAGAAGTTGGGCATTCTTAATTGTTGGTTATACCTATGAGCATCAGACCAACCAATTAAATTGCCCTGTTTGGCTATATTTATGGTGTTAGTCTGTCTATGCTTAAATCTCCCTGACATGTGTGAAGTCATAGTTGCAGAGCACAGTTAAAATAAACCTCTTTGAAAGGTTGCAATGTTATCTACTGCTATTGTGGAAACACTATATGTTTCCCTAAATTATTTTGCTACACTGTCATGTTCTTATTTTTCAGTTAGTACACTATTGTTATATGATTAATTCCTTGGGATGACTGTTACATTTTTGCAAGTCATAATGAAAAAGTTAAATAGAGCTTAGAACTCGTGCTTCTTTTCATCAGGACTTGTTGGCAATTGCAATGCTGTCAAACACCCATCTTGCTGATTTGTACTGTGCTTGTCTCCTTCCATAAAAGGCTGTGGTATTTAGATTGAGGATTCTTAAAGATACAGTAGCAATTTCAGAAAATACTAAAAAAAATAGTACAAATGGAATTTTGTGCTGTTTGGAAAGTCTAGCACAAAAGCATTTACGTGTATGTAGAAGTTACCTATCTCTTCCAAGCTTCCACAGAGCAAACACATCTTAGAATGTGTGTTGGATACATACTGCATCATTCCCAGTTCTGCAGAATACCTTTTTCTTTGGGCTAACCACAGTAATAATTTTGTAGGGGAGGGGACAAAGCACCTCTCTTGCAAACTTTAGCTAGCTCAAAATTAGCAATTTAAAAACTGGCTTAGAAAAGCCAGTGCTCTCAGGGACTTTGTGTAGTCTTTAACATTCAGCTACCATTTTTTTTTAAATGCTATATGTTTTTGCGAAGTCCAGATAGCATTCAGCACGTCAGCTGCTCATCCATTTTCTGAAAAAACACGTACCTCATGCAAATGTGATAAACCACAGGGGAATTGTATGCAAATTTGAAGCTTTGCCCTTCCATCAAACTTCTTTATTCTTTGGTGTTTGCATTGCTGGGTGGGTCCTGAAATAGAACTGGCATCAGTTCTGATGAAAAAAACATTTCTTGACGTTAAACTAATATACCAGTGACAATGGATGTCATTACTGATAACTGAGTAGACTATTATGAGTATTGCTTGTGGGGATGAAAGCTGATTTTCTGTACTTCTTAGTTAAAACTGAAACATACCCCATATGAAGTTGAGTTCATACTGGCCACATTAGTTCCAGCCAAGCTGCTTTTGCTTGCAGAAGTTATAAGAGACATCTCTGAAGATTTTTTTAAAAGTTCAGCAGTTTGTTTTGGTTTTAAGTAAAAATAATTAAACATCATTGCAACACTGATTTAAACATAAGCAAATTAAGCATATAGCCAAGTTTTTCTTACATGCCTCACTGTTAGAAGCTTTTCTGTCTTTCTCAGGATAGTACAAACTGCATCAGATACAGTTCTTTCATGGACCTATAACCTTTAGATGTAATTTTGTGTAAGTTCAGCCATCCTACTTCCACCATTGTAGGTACTTCATGTAGGGAAGGGTTGTTGCCTTGCACTTGAATCATTAAAGGGACAGTTAGAAATCTTGTCAAGTATTGACACTGTATAAGTTAAGCATTTAATTGAGGGGCCTATTTCTCTCTCCTTAGATGGAATCTAGGTTCCTGATTTAGATAATCTAATTCTCTAAAAGAACATACCTGCCACCAGTGACCTTACGCAGCCCCTGGGATTCCACTTTAGGCACTTACATTGCATTTCAGGAAGTGAGATGATATGAATAGTCTCTTTTATTCCCTGACCTAAAGTACAAAAATAAGCCCTGATTATAGGGTACAAAACTGAAAATATATTTCTAAACTTTTATGCAAGTGTTTTTCCCCAAAAAACATGCTACAGGCATATCTGTGGACAAAACCCGAGGACAGAGATCATGTTTTGTATATCCACTTTTTTGATTTATACTGTATGTATGAGGAAAATAATAAAGTATTTCTAAATTTTTACTTTTTTTTGAGATTTTCAGTTTCTGCTAACTCTATTTTGATTGTGAGCTTAGTTTTTCTTACTGTCCTGCAAATAATCTTACTAAAACCTGTTAAAAATGTTTAATACTATATATCAGTGTTTGACTGCTTTTATTCTAGTTAAAACACTAGAAAACACTGCATTCTCTGAACTTGGATCTAATTTCTGTGTCCCTTTTGAATTAAGGAAATGCACCATGTTTCTGGGTGGTTTTCACCTTCATTTGTCCTTCCTGTTTGTTCAGACAAACAGTGCGTAATGTTCATGGTCCTGAAAGCTGAGTGTTCTTATTCTGTGTTTAAACATAGCTCTCCAGCTGGGGATTGGTATGGTGAGGTAGTATCTTGCACAAATGCAGCTTTTTCTTTTTCTGTTTCTTTTTCTATTTCTTTTTGAAATGTGCTCAAGTTTTCAAAGAAAGCAAATCACATGAAAAACAAAATGAGGTTTAAGATTGTATGTCACAACAGGTGTTAGTTTTAGGTATTTAATTTAAGCTGCTGTCATGTTCTTCTGCCTTAGAATCACTTCCATTTGGAAAATGTCAAATTTTCTATGTGATAATTTTAATATCATTTCATAGAGCTTAACATTTTCAATGGCTGTGTATCTAGATGATGCACATACCAGTGAATATTAGGTGAAGAGCAAGTTGTTAAAGTTGAGTTCTTAATGCCATGTTTAGACTCCTAAATGTGTGGCCCATTTTGTCAAAAGTGTTCAGTGTTTGGCAGCTGATGTTAAACTTGAAGGCATTGAGATTATCTAGCTGCAGAGTTTTCTTACTCTTCAGAGTAATATAATTGTCCAAACACTGCTCTATCAGCCAGACTTTACCAGTTTATTTTTATTGAGGCTGTGCTGGAACAGAACAGTTTCAGGGATTTTAACCCAGTGGATGATTGCCTGGGACTGATTGAGATATCACACACAACTAGATATTCGTGTTTGAGGACCATACTGGGGATAACTCTAATTGGGGAAAGCAGTCTATGGTCATGCTTTTAACTTCAGGATCACAATCTTTGAATAAATAGTATTAGGAGCTGCACAGATTTGCCATTCAAAGCAATCAATTACTGGGAAGCTTGTAGGTCTTACCATGCTAATGTTTTTGTGACTTCATATGATATAAGACTTTTCTCCTGTTGTTTAATTTTTCTTGAGTTATACAGCTCATTCTGTCAATGCAACACAAAATCAGAGTTAGAAAAATTCAACAAAATATTTCACAGGCTTGATAGTTATAGCAGTGAGTATATGATGGCTATCTTGCCTAACCTTGTTCTCTGAGTTAAAATGAATGTGTTCTCACCTGAGATCTGTCCAAAAGTACATTTGCTATATGTGCTGATGTATTTGTATTTAAGTACTCAGGATTGTGTAGGTATTTCTAGATGTGTGGCAGGGGTATGAGAAACCCAAAACTTGAATAACAATGTCCCTTTCAAATTTCTAAATGTCCCTTTAAATATTTCATCGAAAGTATGATATATAAATTTTCTAGATTTGCCATGTAAGTCAAGATTGCCAGTACTTTAATCATCTACATAGTCTGGTGTCTGGTTGTTTCCAGGTTATGAATACATATTCTTGAGTTGAAGTACTCCAGTATTGGGATTTTTTTGTTCATTTTTAAATGCTAGGAGGTGGATGTGTCTTTGCCACAGGACCTGTTCTTGGTGCATTTTAGGCTCCATTTAATTAGCTTACGTAGCTGATGATGTCATTTTAACTTCAAACACTTTGCTGTCAAGCTGACCATTCACAGATGTCTACCAGACATCTTTAGTTCATCTTTACCACTAATGACACTGCGAAAAGTAACCAAGTAATTTTGTGTGTCAACTTCAAGTCTTCCTCCTTGCTTTTTTATAGAGCTAAAATTGTAGTTCCAATAGGTTTTCATATTTAGTTTCTCATTTACACTAATTATGGTTTCAACAAGGGGCTTATGATTATAGTACATCCTCAATAAAATAAGAATAACTTGAAATTTAGATCTTAGTAGAGGTATTTTAGAATATGTAGGAATTGTTAACAATGAATACTATATTCAGGTACTTTTTAGAGTGTAGATACTTTATTACTAAATCAGCTGTCACTTTCTAGTCTTAAAGCACATTTTTATTCAGGAGTCAGGTTTAAGGTGAAAAAAATGGTATTTGTTAATCTTTTAGTTGGGGAAGCAGTTTTAAAAAGCCTTCTTTAATTTAGCTTTTAACAAAATCAGTTAATTCATCAAGGTCAAAGTTGGAGTCCTTTTTGTATAAGACCATACTTGAAACAGCTATAAGCTTTATGACTTTGGTCTTCAGCTCCTATCTCATGGTGCTGCATTTCTTTAGAATATGAATAGACATGTAAAGATCATTCCTTAAAGATACTACCATTTACAGATTTTAATATCTGTGTTAGCTTTCTAATTTTTACTATAAGCAGTCCCACAAATCAGTAGTTGAATACCTATTTCCAAAATTCAAAGGTGTCAAATTTAACTATGAAATAGTGTTTGCAGTTAAAAACAAGCAAAATTATTCACCATTCAATAGCTTTGGTCCTTGTATTTGCTTTATGCATAAGTGACGATATATAAGCTTAGAGATGTGACTGCAGTTTCTGCAAATGCTCAGACAGGATAATCTTTGCATAAATTGCATGGGTATATATAGAAGTTCTAAGCAAAATGTGCCAAAAAATCTGTTTGTTCCTGAGTTTAGTACTGAAACTTGCTCTTCAGAGAAAGCTGTCCTTCTCCCATTTGTGCATATTCAGATGCATGGCTTGGGAGCTACTTTTCAAATGAATACTCTAGCTGTACTTTGCATGACATTGTCAAAAGCTCCTTCTAGCACTTGTACTCCATTGGAAGGATACTTTGTGCTTTTCCTATTCCTAAAGTAACTACCATTTTCTGTAAGTTTTCTCACATAGGTGATTTTTTATGTGACCATATCACTCAGTCTGTAGTTGTGATTCTGATATGGGAAAGGGAGATCAAGCAGGAGTCAAACATTTAGCTAAAAGTAAAAAACTAGTCTGAGAATTTGTAGTGCGTGGGAGAAGTTAACTATCAGCTGTGAGGGAAAAAGCTAGCATTATGTTGTGACATTCCACTGAGATACAGACCTTCTGACACAGCAAGGGTTCACCTGCTTCTTAGCACAGGACTGATGAGCCACAGAATTGAAGGGAATGAAAAATATTCAACCTTGACAATTCTGGAGTAGGATGATAGAAAATGTGTATTAACATACATGCTTAGGTATCACTGCCTTTGCAGTACTGATTATCTTCAGTCTTATTATTTCAACATGGTTGGTAAGCAGTTATCTTCCAAAACAATCTGAAACTGTCTTTAAGACAACATGGAAATAGTACTAATTTTTGGGACTACTTCCATGTTGTTTTAAAAGTAGGGCCAGCTTATTTTAGAAGAGAACTGCATATCAGTTGTGTTGAAACAATGAAAATAAAGCTAATCCTAATTCTTGGGATTGTTTCCACATGCATGGAGATCTGGAAAAATCATGTTGTGTGGTAGTGCTTTTTGTGCTTGTCCTAAAAATTGACCAAAACTGTAATGGAAGTTTTCTGGTTTAATAGTGCCTTCTGTAGTGGAATTGTCCTGTTTCAACAGACCTTTCTAGATAATTCTGGCTGGTGTGTGACCTACATTACTGAAATACTTTTAAGTTTTGCTTTGAAATTAAAGCTTCCTATTAGCATAGATGATAACTCTTCTCTTGAAAGATATGATGTACGTATTTGGGGAGCTCAAAGCAGTTTTTGTAGCATTATAAAGCCAAGCTGCACAAAGATTTAAAATGAACTTTGTACCCAAAGAATTACTTGCTCCTTTAGAGACAGCATGCAATTCATCAGTGTCATTTGGAATAGAGATTAAAATTTTGAAGCACTGATTACCAAGGCAGTACCCAAACTCACGATAGGGTAGTGTGATATGTGGGTAGGGGGATAGAAGAATACAATTCACATATTTCAATCCTGCTGTACTTCGGTGTATTCACAACATTTTGATATTGTGTGGCATCTGCCCATTGTATGTTTCCACTGCCCAAAATTAAGTAATGCAATTAAAGGAAACAAACCACAAACTTTCTAAAAAGGATGGGAAAAGCTTATTTTTCCTTCTGCTTCTAGATACACAGAACTTCCAAAATAGAATGATGCAAGGGTGAAGTCAGAATCATTGCACCATGTCACCCAGTAGAGCAGTTTACAAATAAATTGTGAGCACATGTTCTGTATTTGACTTTTCCATTCCCGTGTAAGATCTAGGACCAAGTACCCAGTTCTAGGAATTAACCACGGCTGAGCCTTTTCTTATAGGCGCCACAGAGTGTCATTAAGTCTGTAATAATGACAATTTCCCAGATAGTCATGTGTTACTTGAACACATTTGTATGTAGCAGTGTTAAAATAAATAAGAAAATTTGTAATGAGCCTCTTACAAAGATGAAACACCATATACAGTTCAGTCTGGTTTTTACCAACACTAGTTCTTTTCCCCTATCAGCTACAAAGGTAGCAAAGCATGTTTTGTCTTTATTCAATGCTGGTTTTTGCAAGAGCACTGACTACCTACCAACTAGTGCCGTAAACTGAATTTAAGACTTCATTAACAGTGCTGATGAGATACCTTCTGCATGCTAGGGGACAGTAGGGAACTGATCCATCTTGGCCACTGCTCACACCTTCTATAGAAAGCTAGTTTGCTGTGGTAAGCAGGTTCTTTTTATTGTGCTGTTGAGAAACAAACCTGTAAGGGCATGGAAGCAGATTAGTCACTTCAGTTTCTTTTGGTGGTTCTCAGGGCAACTAAACTGAGCAAAAGCCCGCCAGTCCCAAAATTAATGTTACTATGAAGTAAAATAGTGATGGTGACTTGTTTGCACTCAAACCAGGTTGAAGATTGCCTCTTGAAGTGTCAGTGACATTTGGTCTGGGATGTAGCCAGAGAACAGAGAAACCTGTGTTTTTAATTTATCATTAAAATTGTCCAAATGCTTCCAATGTTAATTTGATCAGATACTTTATTTTTTTAACAGATGACTTACCCAACAGGAATCCATTACTCTTAATAGTTGTTTGAGATAGAGAGAGGTGGGAAAAAAGGCTTCTTCCTCTTCATCTCAACAGTGACTAAAATTTTTAAGAGATGAAAGTGAAACCCTAGTTTCATCATGGCAAAGCTGATCAGAAGTTGTAGTGAGTGATTCATGGCTTGCTTTTTTACTCCTCCAATGTGAAGAATACCTGTTTGCTGAGGGACGTAGCTCGAGTTTAATCTATGGTTCTACTGAACTGTCATGGAAAGTCAGAGTGAGTGTGGGATATACCTTCTGTTCCTATTATATACATACTAAGTGCATGGCTGCATCTTTAGGGAATTTCACCAGTCCTGGGATGTATATGATGTATTTCATCTTACTCTGCTGAATTACTAGAGTGAAGACCACAGTAAAATTAAGGCACAGTTGTAGGATTTAAGTGCAGTACCGTCTAGTCAGAAGCCTTGAAAGTAGAAAAGATTATAGTTTTACAGAAACTGTTTTCAGTTTGAAAAGGTATTCCAGAAAAAACAAAGAATTTAGTCATCTTTTTTCTGTGTCTGTAACTTGGGTGTATTGGAAAACATGGGAGAAAATGGCTTGGATAAAACAAAATCAGTGAAAACATTTTCAGTTCATTGCAGCAACTTTTATTACTGTCAGTGAAAATATTTGTAAAGACAGTATGGTAACTTCCTAATAATCATGTGTGAAAGAAATTGTCCTCTATAAGGCTGATAATCTATTAGTAAGATTTGTTCACATTTTCTTTTCATAGTTTAGCTTTAATTTTCCAGCCCTTAACCATTAAGGGCTGACCATTTGTAACTCAAGTCTTTGTATGCAAAGACCCTGAAGCCGGCAAGCGCAGCCTCCGGCAGGGGCTGGTGGCCCATGCCAGGCACTTGGCCAAGCACCAAGAAATGCTCTTTTATGTGACATGGCTGCCCTTGTCCTGTAGTTCCCCACTTTCCTCACTATTTTACTTGTGCATGAAAGGAAATTGAACTCTTACAGGCGTTAGTCTTCAGTAATCAGCTTATGCATAACTGTGCTATGGATCACTAGAACTGATTCAAGCATTTTTGAAGGAAACAGGCATTCACAGGCTGTCAAATGCATACACAGCATTTGTTCACACTGCATCACACAGAGTTCTTCACACTGCATCTCTAGTTTTATATTTGGATGCTGTTAAAATTACAGTTAATAAAATTAGATCTTACTTTGTATCATTGTCCATCTTCAGAGTGTCTGAGTGGGCAGCTGTTAGAAGGAACTTGTGTTTTCCTTTCAAGTTTTTTGTTAAAAACGACAGAATTTGTATACCAATACTAAGGCTTTTGTTTTCTTTTAGGATCGAAATAGAATGTATGACAGTCTGAATATGCACTCTTTGGAAAACTCCCTTATTGACATTATGAGAGCAGAGCATGATCCACTTAAAGGTATGTTATTATGCTAAGTAAAGAAAAAAGGGTCATCCATTCTGCATATTTGAATGAATACTGATTGTTAATTTAGATTCTAAGTTCATATTAAAATAGAAAATGAACTATTTTTTTCAGTCAAATGAAAAGTCAATCTCAAGCTGTCTTTTACTGAAAACATTGTTTCAGAGTTACTTAATACAAACCACTCCAAGTGTTGCCAGGTAATTTTCCCTTTCTCTGCAGTGAAAGCTGAAAAAAAACAAACTACTAAGTCAATTGAAAAAATCAGAATTTGCCTTTTAAAATATTTTTTTTCAAATCTGCTGGAGGATACTAATGCATCCAAGTCTGAAGAAGTCCAGAAATACAGTTGGCTTTAGAATGCTGGTTCCTCTTACAGTCCTGAGCTCTATTAAATCGTTTGGTCACAGCAGTAAGCATATAGCTAGTCTGTGTGGGCTTCCATTTGAACTCCTCTTTCCACTGCATATTAACTCATTCCTGTGAATTCTGTTCTTCCATACTTTCTCAGGTAGCATTTACTATTGAACATCAGGGCAGGGAACTCAAACAATTTCACTTGAGCTGATCAGATGTTACTTCATTTGTGGTGTTCTAATTAGATTAACACAATCTAATTTTAAAATTATCCATGACTTTAGGCTTGCTTTGTAGAAATTAAATGTCTGTATTGAAGCAATTGAAAAAATAAAACAATCAATTTTTTGCAGCATTATTTACTCCCATCCATTCTCCATTTCTAGAGGCTCCTATATTTACTATATATTGCATTAGCACAGAAAGGGCTGTTATTCTCCTAATTTGAAGGACACCTTGGTAGTCTGCTCATGATTCTTTTAAGATCTGTGTAATTACTTGGAAGACCTGTAGGATTCAGATAGCATTTAATGGTATTTTAAGATTTAAAATAGTTAGCCAAAAGTCTGCAGTTTTTTCCCAAGCTGAAAATCTCTACAAAGCATCTGTAAGAATCTAGCATTTACTTAAACTGTTAATTTTCCTCAACTTTAAAGTAAGTGGAAGCCAAAATTAAATTTTCTTAGGTGTTCTTAAATCTCATCTCTTCTATGTTATGGCTCAGAGAGAATTAATTCCATTTTAGCCATTTTATTGAAGTCCATTATTAAATTCAGTTTCTGTCTATTCTACATGTTTGTAAAACATTAAGTTAAAGAAAAGGTTTGGAACCTGTAAACAGCTAGCCCAGTGTGACTGCCGTGTGCTCTGAGCATACATCTCTCCTCAAGGCTGAGGTGACCAGGTGTGTCATTCCTCTTACAGAGGATTTGTGCTTCTAATTGCCACACTCGGGTGGTTACTGCTTCTTTCCTGGTCTGAAAGCTGCCATTGGGCATAAAGCTAGAGAGTGCAGATCTTCTACTGCAATATACTGCCATTGGCAACTCTCACATTCCTGAAGATGAAAATCAGTCTGTTTCTTCTTTCTGTACATGCTGACATGACAAATGGAATTGGTTGCTCGGTTCCCCCTGCCATCTCACTGTTTTAATTTTCTCTGTAATGCAGAAGAGATTTCAGAGGTACAGTGAGCACAGAAGATACTAATTTTTATTCATCTGTTCATAACTTGTTATGTTACAATGGATGAAAATGATGTATTTCCAATAATAATTTTCCAAAGAGAGTAAGACAAGAAAAAGCTTTAAGCCTTGAAAGGTAATTTGGTTCATACGTAGATACCTTGAAAAACTCAGTAGTTTCCATCTGTGCTTTCTAGGGACATGAAATATGGTGTCAGTCTACAGTTAAGAGATATATTTTTTTAACAGTTAAACAGTGATGTTCTTGCAGTGAAAATTCTGCTAAGTTTTATGTTTGAACTAAAACAGATGGAAGCCATAGATAGTGATGAACTCAAAGGAAATCCATTTTTCTGTTCGAGTGCCAGAGAACAATGCACATGCCAACTGAATTTAAATAGAGTAATTGTGTGCTGCTATTTAAGTTGATGGATAAGATATTTTTTCTCTGTGGATGTGATTTCAGCTGAAACCGCTATGTTATTAACAATAAGGCATGAGAAATGTTCCTTACAGACTGAAAATGGGAGGAGGAGATGTTGTGGTGAATCGGCCTTTTAGTTCTTTACTGTCTGATTTTTTTCACCATTAATTGGAATTTCTGTAATTTCTGAGCAACTTTAACTTTTTTTTTCTTTTCTCTGCCAGACATGAAACTATAATTTGGTTATATCAGTCTCTGTAACTTTTCACCACAGAAAATCTAACATTTACTTTGAACTCCATTATATTTGCTTGCAGAATGCACAGGATTAAGAATATTATTGTTTGTTGTTCTTATTAATATATAACATATTTTGTTGCAACTAAAGAGTATTTTGTTGCAACTAGGGAATATTTTTATGACAAGTTTTGAAGTAAATATAAGCACACTAAAACAATGCATCTTTTATATCTGATCACAGCAGTAAAATGAAAGTCCCTGGAATTTTAAGCACGTGTTTCAGATTTAGCTGCTTACAATATCTAGAGTATGACTAAGCATCTTGTCTCAAATTTTGCACAATGCAGAACAGACAGTCTGTGTACTAACTCATAGCTTCAAGTTTTGCATGTCAAGATCCATTTTAGGAGCAAGTAAAATTTCACCACTTTTGCTTTCATGAACTTGAAACAAAATTATTTCAAATATGATTCACTGAAAGCTAAGTTAATGCCTGCCAGAAAATTGTTTATAGATGACTAGTTTTAGCTTTGTTTAGACAAAGCTTTGTCATTACAGCACATGTGATCAAAAGAAAAGTAATTTTAGCTTTCAGTAAGATACTTTCAAGATAGAGTAATAGGGAGAAGATGTTTGACTTCACTACTCATTGCAGCAGAAATACTGATCATATTAAAACTAATCTTTCTCATGCAGCTTTCTTGCAATGTGTTTCATAACAGGACCTTAAGTAATGTTTAAGATTATCCCATCCATTCAACTCCAGTGAAATAAAAACTGAAGTTAAATTAATTCATTTTTATATCATTGTTCTTAAATACCCTTTTTATTCTTCTAATAGTTGTTAAAACAATTGAGAGAAGAATTAAATACAGATAGCCTGACACATAGAGCTATTGCTAGTATAACTCTTCAGACATACCACTTGCATACCTGGTTTTCTTTTTTCCACTTCTTCTCCTCCAAATATCAATGCATTTTTCTGTCAAGAAGCAGGAAAGACAGTGCATTTAGGCTGAAACAGATTATGGAGAAAGCTTAGAAGCAGTTGTTACATTTTTTTATGCAATGTATATTAGTATTGAGGAGACTGATTTAATGGAATTCATTACCTGCTGTTTTAAACATCTTTCTAGTAAAGATTGTGGCACAAAGAGCATTGTCTTTCTTTCAAAGACATTTGTTTTATATTTTGTGTTCTGAAGCTCTGAAATTTAAAGCATCACAGTTTCTTCCTAGAGTAATTCACATTGTGCCAAGAAAAGAATTTCTGAGGCTGGAAAAAAAATACAGAGGGAAAAATTCTCTCCCTTGTCACATAAAAGGCTTTGAAGTCTTACGTACACATTGTTTCTTCTTTCTTTCATATAAACTTTTTCTGATAAAAGAATATATTTAAGCTGATATACTGATTTGTCTGAATACATGGACTATCAGAGACAACCCATTTGGCCTCGTTCTGACTTGCACAGTTCATACGCAAGCATTGGAAAATGCAGTCTCCAGGCTTTCTGTAACTAGGTGTTGTCCAAACACGGGTTTGTGCTGTTGTCTTAACTACACTGATTCCAAAACTGTGCCTTCTGGAACTGCTGTGATCCTCAGCCATTCACTCTTACTGGGAAAAGCTTGACTTGGAAGCTTTTTCTCTTCTACTCAGGAGATCTCTTGAAAAAAAAGGAAAAGGGGTAAGGAGTTTTTGATTCTCGGTCTCTTCATACAACAAATTAAGACTTGTTTTAAAAAGGGGGAGAGTACATATAAAGTATTGAACTTGTGAATCTGAGTCAGTAATATTTTTAGAAGTAATGTTCTAATATATGGGGATTCCTCCAACAGTTTAGTTAAATAGGAATAAAAAGTATGCATTTCCAAAAGTAGATTTGAATTTGCCTTAAAATAAAAAGTGAGTATGCCAAGAAGAAGTTTACAAAAATTTAAATTTCCTTTTTCCATATCAGTAACATGAGAATACAGAAATGTTGCTAAAACTAAGTTTGTTACTCTTTCCTCCTGTTTGGATTAGCAAGGCTCTTAATTGGATTCAGTGGATATAATGGCCCACCAAAACTTATTTGAAACTTTTAATTTTTTTCTGTCCTCGCAGAAGAGTGCATTGAGAAATGTGTGACTCAGGCAGTTCTGTTAATATTAATTACATTTAGATAAGTAAGAGGAGGCTAGATTTAATAGAACTCTAGTTGTATAAGAAGTGTCAGGCATACCTGCTGCTTCTTAGCAATGCTAATTTCAATTTAGCCACAATACATGAGAATTGTTAATTAGCGTGGTGAAGTTGCAAGTTGAGGTTTGCACAGAGAATTTTTGTAACATGATGATCTTTCTGATACAGAATGATAATATTAGGCACTTCATTTGTTCCAGATGGTAGATTACAAATTTTGGATCTGTACACAAGTTCTGTAGAGAGGTAGTAAATTAATTACTTTACATTTTTCAGGAATGGACTAAGTCTGTTATTTAAATGTTTGATATTTTATAACTAATTGGTGGCTGACTTTAAACTATTCAATCATCTTTACTATTAAAACTACTTTTTAAGCAGGTGGAGGCCTCTGGAACTGCTAGAAGACCATTGAATGGTTTATACAGTTCTAGATTACTGACATTGAAGCAACGTGGGATTAGAAAGGATTTGTGCCTTGTTCTTAAAATGGTATTTTTTTTAATGGATCAAAAAACAGAGTGAAAATAGCCAGCTAGAAGAGATGTGATAGAAGCAAAGTAAATTGTTACAAGATGGTGCTCCTATCTTCTGTATTCTACATACTCATATTTTAAGTGAGGTTTAATATAGTAAATTTAACTAGAATAACCTGTTCAAAAATGCTGTGGTCTGAGCCCTGTATAAAACTGATCTTGAACCCAATTCCACATGTGAAATGTTCTGAATTCACCTGTCATAAAATTAAGGTAGACAGCCTAGAAAACAGCTCATTTTACTTCAACAGATTAAGCTGAGGGATAAAAACATAAACTAACATTATAAACAAATAGCAGTGATTGAAAAAGTAAGCAAAAATTCTGTGTTTAAAATGTTCTTAAAGTTGTATGTCCAAGTGGTAGACCAGGTAGCAAATGTAGGGGTTTAGTTCACGAGAATGCAGTAAAGTCTGATTTCATTGAAATAGCCATGTAAATAAAACTTAGAAGTATCAATACAGCAGTGTATGGAATATTTTGTTAGTTGTTTTCCTTTCTAACCTTGAAATCATTCATTATCTGAGTTAGCAAATTCATCTCTCCAGCAATGAGATGGGATTTTGGGCTGCAGTGGTGGCCCAGCTACCTGGTGCAGTCCTTCTCTTCCACTCACTGAGAAGCCCTTCATTATTTCAGCTTGGCAGATGTGTTTCAGATGCAGCTTATTTGTGAAGCTATAAAGGAAAGAAGCAAAAGAATGCAAAAGCAGAATTGCATAAACATAGAATTTACCTTTAGAAATTTTCCTCCCCAGGTGTTGACGCTGGTGAGCTTCTCTCTCCTACTAGGCCTTAAACCTGACTTCTGTTTAGGAAATAATTGCAGGAAAACACCCCTATCCTTTATCTCTCTTTTTACATAAGAAGAGAGGAAACATTCAGATAGGGAGAAAGACTGTCACCACAAAGTCAAGGAAATTTGAGATAATGTGTCACAATTTCATTTGTTATTCTCAGTAAATATGGCATTCTGATTTGCAAGGAACACCTCATACTGTTACAAATGTTTCTATAGCAATGTATATAAACATGATATGGCAGTGATCTTGTGAAATTCTTGCTGTTAGACAAATGAATGTTAGCCTTGATAGAGCAAAAACCTAAGAAGTGTATCAGAGTAACTCATTATACACCTGACTGGGCTGTGGCAGCTCCCAGAGTGCAATTTAAAGATGCCTTTTTCCAGATTCTTTGCCCATTTTACCAGCATGCATTGCTAGAGGGGTAGAATTTTTATAGTTCCAAGAAATGTTAGATATAACTGTAGAATTTCAGTATAACAGAAGAAATATATTAAAGCTGTACACTTTGAAGATAATAAACATGAAGACAGAGGCTTGCTCCTACAAAGGTTTTTGTGTTTGTTGTTTTTCCTAAGCCCACTCAAAGATTTTGTTGGAGTTAGCTCTAAGACAGCAGAGTCTTTCTGGGTGGAATTCATCTGCCTTTCTTCAGGAGCCTGCCCTAGCCTTTCAGTGCTTCCTAACTTGACAGCAAATTGTTCTTACCTAATCTGCAGGTGTTTTGATACCATCCATTCTTACAATAATAAAATCTGTGGGATAACAAATAGTTCATAGCTGTATAAAAATCTTTTTTTCCACAATGCCTGTAAATAACAAGGCTGAACAAAATTTCCTAAATTATCTTAATCTTGCTATTTTGAAGTTTTACATTTCAGAGTTTGTGATGTGTATATTTCCAAATTATTTTTATGGCAGAAAATTACCATGTTGGTTTCTTAAAGAAGACGAAAACCTAAACCCTATTATTTACAGATTTACAACAAAAATATTTTTAATTTAACCCCAAAGGTGTCCCTTGGGACTCAGAACTACTTAAAGAAATTTCTAGTCTTGCTGCTAAGCTCATGGGTTTTCCAGCAGTAGAGGACCAAAGAGAATATGATAAGGATTGCTAGACAGCCTTAATATATATCTTGCTTTATTTCTTTTTTCCCCCCTGTGGTTTCTTTTTCTTGCAAGCTGTCTGCATATATATGACCCTTTAAAAATGTGAGTTCTACATGCCCACTGCTTCCAGACTGGGTTCTTCTTTATGCCTCCACAAGCATTCCCATTTCCTTTAAAAGATTTAGTTGCTTAAGTCACAATATTCACATATATATATATATATATATTCACGTGTAATGTTCTTCAGATGATAAGCAGGCAAGTATATTTGAATAGCAAGATAGATGGCAATGCAGTTTTTTGTACATTCAACCACAGTTTTTCCAAACACAGCAGTTATTGTAAATGTCTCTCTTGGTCAGTGTGCACTACTGGTATGTTTGCAGCTTCCTGTAAAAAGAAAAAGTCTCCTTTAATAAAAAGGAATTTGTAGTGAGCAGACACTTCAGCTGTGCATTTTAAACCATTCATTTAAGTACTAAAGTATAACATGCCACTTATGTAGTAAAATGCAGTTCATGAAAAATTCTGATGTCATGATATAAGGTTTTCATGTAATTTTTTTATTCTGTCTAAAATGCTGAAAATTTTATCTATAATAGTCTTTAATTTTGTTGAATCTGTAGATAAGCTACTGGTCTAATGTTGCAAGACTTAATGAAAAATATTATATGCCAGGGTTATATGAAAGATGCAGTCATAAATCAGTTAATAAAATTTGCATGCCTTATTTCTTATTAACATGATTTTTCTTAAATTGCTTCAGTAGTGAAACATTAAGTTGTAGAAATGCCACTCTGTTAAGCAATGTGCATAGTGCAGTTATTCAGTCGCTGTGAAAGAGGAGACTAAAGCAGTCAGCACTATTTCTGGGTGTCATGAAACAAAAAGTGGCTTTATCCTATTGGAGCTGATCCCAAAGTACACTGCAGATCTTATGACCAGAGAATTAAGGTTAAGAAGTCTGTTCTTGTCAGCTTTAACTTGGGTCAAGGGTATTGTTGGTTAATGTGCTTGGAGTTAAATATTAGCTCTTTATTTCCCTTAGGCAAATTCTAAGCAGTGATTTTTTTTCTAGCAAAATAGCTAAAACCTCTGCATTTGTTTTGTTCTTCGGTTTTTGTTTTCTTTTAAGGTCGCTTGAGTTATCCACATCCGGGGACTGACAATCTTCTGATGTTGAATGGTAAGTTCTAATCTTGTAACAGTTTCTAATTATCTCTAGCTTAGTTTAAATCTGACATGTTGGTATAAAATTATACTGTTCTATTCTGTTACTGAATTACTTGCCTCTGGTCTTCAACACTGATGGGACTGTTGCCATTTCTTGGAGTTGAATGGCAAGAGCTAATCTTGCAACAGACTTTCATTATATCTAGCTTATTTGAAATCTGAAATGCTCATAATGATGCACTATTCTGTTTTGTTCTTAAGCAATCCAGCGGTGTTTTCCAAAGAGCTGTAAGAAATCTGTTGTACTGAAACAGGAATTAGAAAAATAAGAAGGCCAGAAACACATGTTTTTCTGTATTAGGTAAATAAAGAGTGAACTAGACACTTTGTATTACACTCATGTGAAATAACATTTTATTTTTGCTGGGGTTTTCGAAAGTGGCTTTTATCAACCACGTGTCTAACCATGAAATATGCTGAAGTTAGAGTTCATGTTCATGTTCCTCTCCCAGTAGGTCAGACTTCATGAACATCTGCTACTCAGTGAAGGCATGAACTTTAGCCTTTGTTCAAGGCTAAAGAAGGAAGCACAGCTTGGTAATCCATCTAAGTCAATAATAAATCAGGGGTTTTGAACATAAGTGTTTTCTGCATTGGGAAAAATTAGAGCTGCAATGCTACAGCTTCTCTAGATTAGAAGACATGGAAGCTGTTGTACCCTAAGTACACTTTTGTCATTCATTTGATGAGTCTGTTAAAAGTAACAAAATAAAAAATATGGCCAGAACACATTTGTTGCTGTTTCAAATTATATAGAGGGGTTTTTTTGTTGTTGCTAGGTTTTGGTGGTTTTTTTAACTGTCTTACCCATTCTGCACAGTCATTTATACTTGTGCATATGGATATAAAATGCAAACAAATATCTATTTTTCCTGTATAACACTGAGCAAATGTTTAAAATTTTAAGGAAATTACTGGACATAAAGGTAAATCTTAATGGAAAATACTGCACAATGACCATTTGAACAAGTAGGTGCTTTGGTATTGAATAGGTAACTTTAAGATAATGGAGTATCTTGGAAATTAAAAATAGGTACTTAACTATAGAAATAAAATCAGTGTTTAGCCAACACTATATTGATTCCTCTACACTGAATATCCATGTGCTTGTTGTCACAACATTTACAACATTTTACTTTCTGTATTTAACTACAGCTTTAAGACCTGTTCTGCAAACTGGTTTGTTCAGGTAGTATATTTGCAATTGTCATTATCTGGTGTTCTACCAGGAAATTCTAGATGGGAAGGTATGAAGAGAAACTGAAGTATTTCAGTGAGATGGCTGTAAGAAATTAATATTTTAATTAGTTTAATGTTACTTAGAATTATGAACTTCTGTTTTTAGAGTTTTGCATGCTAAAAAAAGCACATGGGAGTTATTGTTACTCTGTGGAATATCTAGGAAATAAGGGGTTAGTTGTTATCATGAACACTGGAGAAACACAGTGGTACCAGTCTATCCTAAAATCTTGCCACAAAGCTAGAACATGCGCTGAAAAATATCTTGCTTTTCATGCTTATGTGGTTTCTCTTGTACTTTGAAAGGTATCACTTAGTGTGACTGCTGTCCTCTTTAAAAGCTGCAATATTATTTTCAGCCTTCAGCAAGTGAGATAAAAATAACAGTTTAAGTATCTAAAAGGTGCTGCAACACATAATGTTTTAAATTACGCCCTTTAGAGTTTAGTGCAGAGCCTTGTTGTGTAGACACCTAGTCTCTACCACGTAGCTGGAGTGTGATGTCAGTGCAGGCAGGGCAGTCAGGAACGTTCAGAGCCCCTTGTCTTAACTGCAGCTTCTTGCAGCACAAGAACAGAAGCAGTAGAAACAGCTTTTGGGAAGCTCCAGCTGCTCAGACTCTTCAGCCTTTCTTTCTCATTACTGCACATTTGGAGGGCTTCCTCCAAATGTGCAGTAATGAGAATTATGGTTTGAACACCTGTTGATGAACTTGTAGCCTTCAATTTCTTTCTCCATTTTATGTGGGCTCAAGGTAGCATTGCCCTCTATCCCTGTAACTGGTGCTTTGGGGGGAAACTGGGGAAAAGAAGAGTTGGTAATTCAGACTCCACATTTGTCCCTTAACTTCACAGTAAGTACTGTAGTAGCTATGAGGAAGAGCAGGAATACCAGACCTTTATGAAAGCAAATTACAAATATTTTTCAACATCCTCTGCCCATTTATACACGCACTAATACTTAACACCGACCCTCTCTGGATTTTAGTGAGATTAATTTTAGTGAAGTGGTGTCTCTGGATTCCAGAAAGGTTCTAACATGACCCAGGTTGAAATTGTGCAGTCCTTTTAAGACTAAGCACTTCTAGATAAAACTTTTTTTAGGTAGTTTTTCCTCCTCTTAAATGATAGATTTTTTTCCCAACTCATTTAAAATGTACTTACTGAACTGTACCTAATATTAATATTTACAGTTTTCATTATTTAAATTAATGAAATGAACTAAAGGAAACCTGATTTATGTGTTTTAATAAATTATGTATAATTATGTAATTGTTTCAGCTTAAGCTGTAAAAAAAAAAGTAATGCATTTTTAATGTCTGTTCTCTCTCAAAGTCAAAAAAAAAAAAAAAAAATACTTTGGAATGGGTATACCTGACTGCAGCTTTCTCAGCTTAGGGAGAACATTTTTGAAGCAAGTAATAATGCAAGAGTCAAGTTTATTGGGATGTAGGGTGTTTTTCCCTATTAAGGGAAATTTCCCTCACTTTCTCTTGTTTTAAAGCATTGAAGTTTTTCAGTTGCTGTTGAAATATAATTCCCCATTTGATTAGTTTAGAAAGGGCGCATTAGACTTCTTTCAGATACTATCACTGGTTGTGCTTCTAAAGAAAGCACTTCAATCAGAAATTACTAAATTACTTCAGTCAGAAATTACTAAGATTCCTATACAGAAATTGCTAAATGAACTTCTGTAGTCTTATAGGCATGCCAAGATTCAATGGTCCTAATGATGTGTTTCAGCCTTAAAAATCCATGAAGGTGTTATTTCTGAAGAAATCTGAACGGAATTTGGGCACCCAAATTCAATAGAAAGAAATGGGAATTAGGCATCTACCTCCTTTAGTCTAGACTCTTGGTAAATTATTGCTGTAACTGTTTATAGATTTCTTTAAATTAAAGTTATTAATGAAAAAGGCTTCATCATGTCTCTGTCACTATTTGATTGTTATGTTGCAGTGTTGGTAACAAATAGAGTTTTATCTTAGTAGGATGTTTGCCTGGTAGTTTTTCCTGATACACAACATAGTATTTTTAATTCAGCTTAGTCATTCAGCTGAGTTCTTGAAATATGTGTATATTTGATCTCTGGTTGTGTATTTGAAATATGTGTCTGAGTAAAATGAAACCATACATTTGGTGTCTTTGTGGTGGCATTGCTAACACAATGTACAGTTCTATTGTCTCGATGTTAGATAAGCATGCATAACAAATTATTTATGTCTTAAATCTGTGACCTGATTTACATTGCAGAAAGGGGGATTTTAATTTTTCTAATGGGTGTAAGCTGTATTAGCATGCAACTTCAGGAATATTGAAAAAGGAGGTTTTAGCTAAAAGGGAATGTTTTGTATATACAGCACTCTTAATTTTGGAAAGTTCCAATGTTACTGGATTTCATTTTATTTGGCATCATTATACTTCTTCTATGCATTGCCGAATTGATATTTTCTAGAATAAAAGTGTCTTTCATGCATTTTCACTAATTTGAAAACTTTCCAAGTTACTGGCTAATTAAAATATCCAGCTTTATAAAATAAAAGACAAATTTCTGTATGACTTAGTATTTGGACAAGTTAAAGAAAACAGTTTAATCTCTCCCTTTTTGTTGCTGTAAATCAGTTATTTGCCTGTAGTGTCTGCCCTTTTCCAAAAGAGCCATCTTCCCTGCAATTATTTATCTATAAACATATTCATTGATTATGTGTATGTTAAATACATCTGTATAGTCTTGATGTATAGGTAAACCTGCAATTAACTATATTTATACAGCTGCTCTTTAAGGTGTAAAACATTATATGCATATTATTTTAATAAAGACAGAAAATCTGCATTTTTCTAGATGCAAAATATCACTAAATCCCTGCCCACACTCTAGTACAAACTCTTAGTTTGTACTCTAAATGAGCAAGACAGATAAATTTTAGGGGGGAAGGTTTTCCATAAAAATAAAGTTAATGATGTGACAACATCAGGTGGTTTTTCTCCCGTTTTCCCTGATTTCATTGTTTTGCTGAAGCAGGAAATACACAGATAACTTTGGTGCATCGTTGCAATTTCCATATATATAAAATACTGCACCGTCTACTGTTTTAACTGCGTAGGGGTTTTTAACGTTTTAATAACTCTTTATTTTTTTTTTAATGACTGTTTCCCTTCTTTGAATTCACAAAGAAGAAAACTTCAGTTGTTCTGTAACAAAATATTTTTCTGCATATCACTTGTCTTAACTATAGAAATGTAAGAAAATAGCTTAACTGGTTTGGTAGGCTGAAAGGGGTAGAAGAAAAGAAAAGCAGTATCCTGACACTTGTGCTGAAAGATGAATATTAGTATGCATCACTGCATTATCCTTTGAGAGAGAACACAGCACTGCAGACATTGCTGTGCATGGGCTGCCCTTGAATTTTCCCTCCTTACTCTAGTTGTATTTGTGGATGGAATTTATTTTTAAAAAACAAGCGTGTGGGGGCTAGGCGAGGGCTTAGTGCCGCTGCTGCTAATGCTGTGTGGGAGTCGCTTTGGCCAGGAGTCAGAGAAGATTTGTACATGCTGCAACACTGGCACAGGACTGTGTGTCTTCTGAGGGCCTGGCTTCAGGGAGAAAACCTGTCTGAAGCTCAGCATCAGTCTCCCCAGCGCCTAGTGAGAGAGCTGATTGCACAGAAGGGTACACTGTTTTGTGGATTCTGTTTCGATGTCAGAAATCTGAATTAAAGCGTTTCCCCTTGTTTAGACACCCAGGTCTCTTTCAGAAAGTGTTTTTTTCTGTTTTGCCTTTCCAGTAGAAAATGTTAAGGATCTGAAAACCTTTACACAAAAACAAATCTCTTCATTAATAATTATTTCAGGTGAGAGAATAAATTTGAAAGCAAGTTCAGTGCCAACTGGATAGAAGGATGATGACTGTTGTGTAAAAATAACTTTTCTAAGGGAGCAAAAACAAAGATTTTTCAGTTCCATAAGCAATCCACTAAATTTCTTGTCGAAAGGGATCAAGATAATAAAAGGGAAAAAATCTATATCTAATAAAATTTTTGAAAAACCCTAATCGAATAGGAAGTACCAGGATACGAGTATTTTATAACATGGGAATGGAACAATGAGTGACATTTATGAATCAGTGATTTTGAGTCTATATGTATTTCAGTGGCCCAGAACAACAGTTGCTTTTAGAAGTGTGTGTGTAGAGGCCTCGTAAAATCAAAACAATAATGCCAAGACACAGCAGTCTGTTCCTAAATGTTGCTATGATCTTATGGTTAATAGTAACATCTATTTGGGTACTTAATGCCACTGTGTAATGATTAAAGTATTTGTTCTCAGATACTGAGTCTGTTAAACAGGAATAGAAAATACTTTGTGGAAATGTAACTAAGAAATAGCACAAAGCTTTATAGTTTCTGTATTAGTAATCTGTCTATTTTTAGGTTTTTAGCCTTCAGGCAGAGAAGCAATCAGTATGGTCTTCTGAACTGTAGCTGCAAGCATGATCTCTTTAAGAATCTTGCAAAACTCAAAAGTTAGAAAAATCTTGGATTTACTTGCAGTCTATGCGAAATTGTTGCGTTGCCTTTGTGCAGTGTTTTTGATACAATGCTATTTCTTGTGACTTGTGCCCTGATTTCGTTTGCTTGTACAAGGCATCTTTTGTTTCAAACAAAACCTTGCGGTTAATTTTCTGCTAGGTCTTTTCATGAAAGAGGAAGGTCACGGCTTACAGCATTTGCATTGTCACTGCAAAGGACTGTACAAACTGTTCCATGTGGACCAGGATGTGTCTGTGATTAATTTAACACTTGCTACATGCTTTTTACAGTAGTATTTTCCTTTTTACAGTTTCAATACCATATGTGTGTTATTTAGGCACTTGTGTAAGATACAAATCACATTTTAAGGATGAATTGTAAAGTTTCCATAAGTAATTAGTCCGTAATTAACATGAAGTCAAAACCAAGTTTAAAGACATTGAAATATTTTAAAGAATTTTACTTAGAGCTGGTGTTAACATGAATTTAGTAGTAAAATAGTATGGTATTTATGTGAGACTTGAATGCATTCTCATCTACAATTATCAGTACCAAGTCCAGGCTGCTTACCCACATGGTTCTTTGTATCTTAAATATTTTAGTCTGTGGGCATGATACAGTTATTTGACATTTTACAATTTGTCCTTTGTTTGCATGCAGCGAGGAGTTATGGGCGAAGACGAGGTAATTCACTTCTGTTTGTTACAGTTCAATTAATTCTGATCTGTTACTGATCATTATGATTAATTAATTCAGATTATTGATTGTAATTGCTTATCTGCATGTTATCTTAGTTTGGGAACCATGGAGGGTGTGAGGGAAGGAGGTGTATAGTCTGGGTTGTTATGATCATTGTTCTTTTAGAGTCTGAAATGAAAATCCTTTAATCAGTTAAAAACTGCAGTTCTAATCATGATATAGTTTATGCTAATGGCTACTGCTTGCAGTCATTACCCCCTTTAAAAGTATACAGTTGCTAGTTGTCCCTCTAACTCCTTTTGCTTCTGTAGAAGTGGTAGAGTGCAGAGTAAAAGCAAAAAGCCTTTCATAAACTTAGCAAGAAATCTAGTAGGCTGCTCTTAGAAGCAGTAAGCAGATCTTCATAGTATAAGCCAATATGTGCTTCACTAACCTTGAAGAGCTCTACTGTTTTAACTGTGCTAGGATGTGATGTGAAGTTGTTAAAAAGACCATATAAAACATTCAAGAACAAACTATCAAGATCTTTGGTATCTTCTGGTATTCACCACATACATGTCAGCTCATGTGTCTGTCTTGGTCTCTGCATTGGTTCATAACCTGCTGCTTGGTAGCTGTAATCTAGAGAGGGATTATGTAGATCATGGCCAGTGGATGTAATAATTTTGATAATTCCTGCCAGATTCTGCTTATTTTTTTATTGTTATAAAAATAAACAAGTGTTTAGAAGGGCTAATCCATTTTATTCATAGTCATCAGGAGAAATGAAAAGCCTGTTGAAATGGAAATTCTAATCACCTTTTTGCTTTCTTTATCTGAGACATTTACAAGTGAAGAGGGTGGAGAAGAAAGTAATAGGGGTCATTTAGACCATATTACTCTGAACGTGTTTATCTGTTGTCCTTCACGTCACCTTAGCGCTCAGATGAACTACAGTGCTTTTGGCAGACTTTTACCCACATTAAAATTAAACTGAACTCTGTGGTATCACTTCAGAACATGTTCTGCTGGTTCTATTTGTAAAGAACAATTCTCATTGTTCTTAGACTTTAACATGGGTCTGTGGGTTAAAAATTATTCTGAGGGTTATTCTAAGACTGTTTTCACCATTATATACTTGTCTATATTTTAAGTTTTATTTTTTAAGAAGCACTTTTTATAAACCAAGCTAAATTACAGTAATTTTACATTTAAGATATTGAGAACAACTCTTCTCTATTAGTGGAATGTCTTAAAATTTCCACTTTCAGTTACCCACAGGTTCCTGCAATATGAGTCTTATTTCTTCTATTATGCACTTCTTCCTGTTGCTGTTATTATGGTAACAGCTCCGTCTTATCCATCATTCAGTTTAGTAATTCAGAAATTCATTGCATGCAACTTTCTTGGTTGCACAACCAAACCTTAACACTTGTTCATATACATCTTAAAAGATTTGATCATTCTTACATGTCCTCATAACTAAAATTCATATCTATAGTATGCAGCTGCTACAGTCATAAATTCAGTCTTGCTCCTCTCATGCCTAAATAGTTAATATACAAGAGCAATCTTCTTGCCTGCTTCATCCAGCTATGTTAACTATGTGTCTCCATTACTTGCTCACTTTTCTGTCCCATTGAGGACCAGCTACATGCTTCCACTTTGTCTGGCAACTGCTGATCTATTGCAGATCTGTCAAATGTGTCCTTATGAGACCAAGCATCTCTTGCTCCCCTCTAGTCATTCTCAAACATGCCTGTCACCAATTCTAATAGAAAGGAGGAGCCTACTATAGCTTTCTGCATTTGCTGGACTCCTCTTCATTGGATGTCTGCTGAAGACACAGATATGCCACTATAAAAATTATGTAGTTTACATTCTTTGTTACTTGGTACAATGCCGCAGTCCTGCTTTTTAATTTTGTGCACCTCGTGATACTTTATGATATTTGGTTGTTTTATATTGTCCTGTGCTGTCATTCAGTTCTTTTGTTGAGATACCATATCAGTGTCAGTAGGCCTTACTGTAACATAAGTCGTTGGTCATAATATTTGCTGTCTGTTTTCCACCTTTGTCTTTTAACCACCTGATTCTGAGGTGGTCTTCTGGAAATTAAGGGCTTTCATGCTGCTTTCACCCCCCCATTCTGGTCAGCCCTGGATCTGCTGCTATTCCTACCAGGCTTTACTGCTGATGTTCTCCTGAGTTGGAGAATTAAAGACTGCAGTATTGCTCACAGCCATGGTACTGCAGACTCAGGTATCCGGGACCAACTGGTCCTAACTGTGGTTTTCAGTGGGTGTATCTGGAAGAAGTTGTCTATTTGAAATGAAAAACTAGCTTGCTTCCCAAAAGTGTGCTAGGTTGTTTTTTGATTTGGCTTTCTTGCTTCTTTTGGGAAAGCAGTTTAATTAATTAATGATTATTTTTTAAATGAGTGGCAAATGGGGAAAATGGCATTTCGGAAGAAGTGGTGATGTGGATCATTTGTTTTGCTTCACAAAGTCTTTCTTTTGGGGCTTTTTGTAGTTGCAAGACTGACTTCTGATTTTGAAACTATCATTAATCTTAATGTTGCTGACTAAAGCAATAAAAGATTGAATATGCCAAGATAAATATCCTGGCCTTCTGATTTTTTTGTTGTTGTTGTTTTTTTCTTCAGAGTTCTACAAAATTCGTAAATATGAAATGGGGAAGAAATATGTGGGACAGAATTACCATATTTTTCACTTCCCTCTGTGCTCTTAGTGTCTGCTTGGGTCAGATTGCATTTGCAAAGCCATCCTGTGAACTTCTCAGATTTTACACTTGCTTTTCAGGGTAACAGTAAACTCACTGGAGTTTACATGTTAGGAACCACCACAAGGCTTCCCTCCAAAACTGTAGTAAATTGAGAGTGAGAAGAATAAATCAGCATTGTGACTCATTTTTCAAGTGTTACATTTTACACATTTTCTAAAAGTCTCTTTTTGCTTTCTTAGAAATTGAGTATATTCTTATGTTAGCAGCATCCAAGACCTTTAGAAATACATGTTTGAAACTTGTTGTGATAGTGATGTTTCTGTTTCCCTGTTCAATTAAAATTTAAGGGGTTTATATACACTGTAGTTATTCAGGTAGAGGAGGTTATCTGTTTAACTTGAAGCGAAACCAAAGGCAGACTAACAAAACTGACTTAAACAGTCTGTATTATTTTCTTTTCATAAATAAGACCCTTTAATTAAAACAAAGTTACCACTTACCTACTGGATGCAGCAGAGCAATTACCATATAATGTAATATGAAGTATTACACTTAGAGTGATGTCAGCTTGCAATCTTGAAATTCCATTTTGAAGTAACACATTTTTTCATTCTCCTAATTTTTCTTTAAACTAATGTCAACTTCTCTAATATCTTGGTGTTTTCATTTTGTCTCTCCAGACTGCTATTCCCCATTCCCTAAAATTACAAAACCACGTACTGCCACAGAATTATTTTAATGTACATTATTATCTTTTCTTTTTAAGGCCGTTCTTCCCTCTTCCCAATAGATGATGGCTTGCTGGATGATGGTCACAGTGATCAAGTTGGAGTCTTGAATTCCCCTACCTGCTATTCAGCTCATCAGAACGGAGAACGAATTGAGCGTTTTTCTCGGAAGGTGTTTGTTGGAGGTCTTCCACCGGATATTGATGAAGGTGAGCTGCCTGAAAACCCAGCAGACTGTGTTTGGAGGGAGAAACAAAAACAGGTCATGAAAAACCTGATTTAAGCAGTAAAAAATAAGCCACTCAGCAAAATGTTGTGCAAAAGGCTGTAACTACTTGTTCTTGATGTACGTTGACGGGTGTGTTGAGCTGAACCATCTTTTTTGGTTTTGGGATGGTGCAGTTGTTTCCGAGCCTGCACTTGGAGATTAGAGTTGCATGTAATGCCTGGAGTGCGTGCTCCTGCTTATCCTGCATATTCCTTTCAAATACATCTTAGCCCTCCTCTATCTGTGCCTGCTTTATTCTGTCGTCATAGGAAATTTCCATTCGTAAATGAATTTCATATCTATTTTACTATTACCTGAGTCTCAGCAGTGATATAGAAAGGTTAATGTTATTCCTGATGAGAAATAGAGAGACTTAGGCAGAGCAAGGTCAAGCAGCAGAGCACTCTTGATGTGTTGAACAGAGACTGTACTACAGAAACTCAAATTGTTAGCCAGCTGAAATTGCTTTGTATACCAGAGGTGATTTGAAGTAATTGTGCTGTTTCATACAAGGTTTCTCCTGTGCAGATAAACGTAAATTGCATGTTCTTTCTAGTGTAAATGGAAGTTTCTAATGTAAATTAAAGTTAGGAGGTTCATGGTGATCCTAGAATAACATGCAAATCAAATAAGCTGACTGTGTTTAATTAATTTTTAGGCATGGAAAGACCAGATTTTGGTTCCATTTTTCATTGAGATGCTCTCCTATAATCTGCTAAGGGATTTATTTTTATATGCTTCAGCACAGTTGCCTGTAATACTAATGCTAAACAAAAACACAAGGAAATACATTTTATGTCTCTCCTCCTTTTTTATATGATAATGGCAGAATATGACTGAAAGAAATCGATCATACTTGTATTTGAGTTGCTGCTTTTTTATAGTTTAGAGTATTTTTAACCCATGGCCAAGGCTTTTCCAGTCACTGACATGTAGGTGTGGGTGGGATAGAAAGAACTCAAAGTTGTGCAAGGGGCATAGTAGATCTTGCAGCAAGGCTATTATTCATGGTTGTTGGAAGCACCTCTAAATAGACAATTTTAAATTTCTGTCTCTGATACATGCATAGTGTTTGCTATAGGGCAGATATCCTGTATATATTTCCTATATATAGGAAACTGCTAGCATGTTAATTGTAGTGTTACTTGGTATATAAATATCTACTTACAAAGCTCTGAACTGTACATGACTAAGCAATAAATTTGATTTCATTCAAACCAGATTCTGATTTGAATTTGGGGAAGTACCACACAAGTTTCCACGTTTCCCTTAGTTTTCCAGTTAATGGCTTTAGTTGCCCATATGCTTCTGAAATGCTGTTGTTTTTAAGCAATAAAAAACAAATGTAAGATTAAAATCACCAGAAATTGTATAAATATTAACACTCTCGAAGATGCATCTATTTGTCTTTTGCTTATGAAACTTGTAATATTATTTTTTTTGTTTTTCTTCCCATGAAATGTCAACCTTTGCTGGAAGCAAAGGTCTTCGCTTGATAGTATTTTTTCATTGAGTTATGTAATTTCCTTTAATTGCAACTATTTTACATGTTTTTAGATGAAATTACTGCCAGCTTCAGACGATTTGGGCCCTTGGTAGTAGACTGGCCTCACAAAGCAGAGAGCAAGTCCTATTTTCCACCAAAAGGTAAGAGAGTTAAAAGGTTTTGACCTGTTACTGAGTGCAAATCCTGCTCTGAGAAACTGTTTCATCTCTTTCCAAAGGGTGTAATGTAGAGTCCCTGTGAACAGTTAAATCTGTTGTTTCAGTACAGGTCCAGTTGTGGTTCCTTTACATATTTAGACTGAAACCTGTTGTTTTGTTACTGAACCTGATCAGGTCAGTGCTCTGTAGTTGATCATCACATTGATCATCACTTCTGTATTTGTATTTCTGTCTAGTTTCCAAAACTGAAATTTGATCAAATTTTTTAAGACAAAATCTTAGATAAATATTTTCCTAGGAAGTTAAAGACAAGTTGCAGAAGGATGCATTTGGTTATCTGGTCAAGATAATAAAATATGCATCTCTTGCTTTTAGGATACAAACTTTCTGTTGAAGCTCCAATCTTTAAGTGGTTAAATATTGATTAAAAAAACCCCACATTTCTAGTTGCTGTTAGATTAGATTTTTTACTATTACTTACAAAGTGTTGGAAAAACCATTCTGTAGATCAAGTATATCTGTGCATGTACAGTCATGTATTGTTACATCCAAAATAAATGCAGAAGTGTGATCCAGACATAAAAGCAATGCAGAAATTATTGATTTTGTAGAGAATGCAGCAATTCATTCGTTCTGTGGAAGTGACAAATATAGGGATAGTTCTTTTGTAAACTGATTCTTTATTTATCTGTGCCTCTATGCTAGGGAAAAGACATGATTATTATCCCCAATGGGCAGTCTAAAGAGTGGGAAATGGAATTGAAAGCATTTGAATAGCATTTATGAATGCTACTTGGAAATTCTAAGACAAAGAAAGAGACTTTGGGTTTTTTGATTGTCAGCCCAGCCCACAAAGCTACTGTCAAGTTAAATTTGATTATCTTAGACTGCATCTCTCTTCATAAATTACCAAGAGAAATTCCCAAGGAACTCTTTGAAGAAGATGCATCTCACAGAGTCTGTGATGAATATATAGAAGACAGAAGATGTAATATATTCTTACCTGAAAGGAATGGATTCTGGCATTCGTTTCCAAGGAGATAGTCCTATCTCAGCATCTGAACATCTTAAGAATGTATTTTCAGACTTCCTTATTTGATAAAGCTTTTTCATATAGTTGGGTTTTTATAATTACTGCAGTAAGAACAAAACCCAAACTGTGTTGTAAGTAGAGCTTCTTAAAGGCAGAGAATACAAATAAAAGAACTTCACTGTGTTGATCTAGTTAATTCAGGAAGCATTTGCAACCTAAGTGCTAAGTTGATTTCCCATGATTAACTGATCCTTACTTGAAAAGTAAAAGCATTTAATGTTCTATCTTAACACTTCAGACTAATTTTTAGTTGGTGCATTATTCAGTACTTTTTGTATGTAGCCTAACACATTTAAAATACAGTGTCAATTTCTCTTTGTAAATACTTTGGAAACATACAACTGCTGAGTGTTACTGTGTACATATATCTTTTGGTCAATGCAATACATATGACTCATAATTATTTTGTAGAAGAATTTCATTAAAAATTGTCTTTCGTTGGTGTTACTTGTGTGAACAGACAAGAACCATGTATACATATATTAATAAGATGTCTGAAATGGCCACAGATAGGCAAAATAAAGCTTTGAGATCAATCAGTAATTACCAGTTGAGAAATACTTACTGTATTAGTTCAGGGAATTAATGTTTTTTTATTATTTTCAGTCTCCATTTTGTAAGTTGTCACTCTGCATGAAATTAATTCAGTGTCTATATCTTTCTTTGTACAGTTTCATTAGAGATTTACTATAGTATTGCTTTCCAAAGACATTTCAGAATTAGGCCATTCTGGACTAATTCATGTAAGTCTTCTCTGTGGTGAAGAGAGCAAGCCTGTTTTGGTTGGGTTTTTTTGGTTTTTTGGGGGGTTTTTTTGTTTTTTTTTTTTTTTTTTGTTACTGTTTGATTTTCCAGGCTGTGCTTCCTTCCAAGCTCTCTGCTTACAGAAGGTCCTGAGGGAAGGCCAAGTTCATAATAAGTGCTTCCTTGCTGAAAGAAATTCAGAAAGTGTCTTGATCCATCAAGGCTGGCTGCCTCCTGAGAAACACCAACTGCTTGTTCTTAACTAATTACATTTTGCGTTGGTTCACCACAAAATTACATTGAAACATAACAGGAATTTTTACGACTTTACACTGATCTTACAAGGAAGCTCTGTTCTGAAAAAAACCCTCAGTTGAGCTCAAAGTACAAAGTCTGTAGCAGTGATCTGCCAACTGTGATGCAGAATTCCTTCCTTTCTGACTTGCCACTGTTTATCATAACTCATGTTATTACGTAGTTGGCAAATACACTTAGTTGTGAAACCATACACATGTCCAAAGTAACTTGCTGGGTTGAGGACTCCTCCTTCTGATAATGAAGCTCACAAAGAAAAAGTGCCGTAAAGATGTGGAAATTCAAGAAATGCTTTCCAAAATACATCCAGTTGTTTGTGACCTCTGTACTATTTATAGCCAGTCTCAGAGGATAATCTGATTTAAACACGACAGTGTCCCCAGCCTTATTCTAACTGGTTGTTTCTGTTGCCTTGTATGACAACAGTTTTGCAGTAACTTCTTTCTTTGAGGTTCCCAATTGCTAACTCAGAGCTGACTAGATGAAAAACTCAAGTTGGGAATGTTTCGCTTCTAGTTTCAGAAGCAAAACCCCAGGTCCATACAAGTTCTGTTGAACTTCTTACCTGTTACTTTGATCACACTGGATAGGATCAAACTCAGGATTCAGGCAAGTAACTGTAGGTATCTTCATGTGTGATTAGTGTCTAAGCTTCCTTTAATCAATGTGAATCTGGCCAGTACAGCCAGTGAAGTATAGAGGGCAATTCAGGTTGCTGTAACATAAGCACATTGAGCTTGATTCATTTACCCACACTGAGGATATCTGAAAGACTAGATACATGGGTCTCACAAATACAGTGCAGCACCACATCTTTTCACCTCACGTGTTTTGGAGTTTGTTCTCCATCAAAGATGACTAAAGGAAAAACTGAAAGATGGGTTATGTAGATCCATTGTCTGTATTAACCTGCAGCTTGGACTGATTCTTTCTGATTTAAGTTAAGGTGCAGCAGTCTCTAGGCAAGAATTGCACTATAATGAGGCTATTTTAGTGCCCATTGTGGAGAGTCTGTCAGGACACTGGAGGAGCCAGCCCCAACACAAAATACCACTGCAGTCACTGGCATGGTACTACATGGGCAGTGCCATGCTGGCTTGCACTGATTTTCTTGACTCCTCCTCTAAGCCATTAGTGACAGGAATTAACTGGAGGTTGATAAAGCTGCTCTCTGATTTTCTACACAGAATATGCATAACAAGAAGCATGTTTTCTCCCTCTTTTCATATTACTTTGAAATAAGTAATTTTTTTTTGCTAAAAAAATCATGTTAGCATGAATCTAGTCCAGAATGCTTTGCTTTTGATTTGTTCTTTAAATAATGAATACAAAAAAAAGTTTTAATGAATACCATGAAAAGTTTTAATTTGGTAGGACTCTTCAATCATTTCAGCTTTTCAAACTCACCTGATGTGCTTTCTGTTCCATGTGCCCACCAATCCATCTCTTTAGTGAACATTGTAAATCATTGAGGGTCTAGAGCTGTGGAGCAAAACTACAGACTACAGAGGTCACAAACCAGTTTGTTGGTACTGTCTTAACTTTGTCTTCAGAGGGGAGTAGTACAGCTGAGTTTCCTGAGGCTTTTAATTAAATGGGATAGACCAAGACATGTGTACATGATTTTCAGTTGAGGTTGAGAAGACTGTATTAGTGTATATTTTCTCTATTGCTTTCCTTTCCATGTCAGAAGTGGTAGTATGAAGTGACCCTGAGATTAGCTCAGTTGTTTAGAGCATGGTGCTAATAACAATCCAGGTTGTGGATTCCGTCCCTATATGGGCCGTTCACTCAAGAGATGGACTCGGAGATCTTTGTGTCCCATCCAGCTCAGAATATTCTGTGAAATCTGTAATAATCTTTATCACTCCTTGAGTTCTTGTACCTGAATTTTCTATCTTTCTGCAAGTAGCTGCAGACACAGAGGTGGTATATGGAGGCACTTGCCAACCTTGTATATCTGGAGCCGTATGGCAGTACCTTTGAACTGCATTAGGAGAAGAATTGATGAAAAAGCAGTATCTGGAGAATCTTTGTATGTCTGATCCCTTAGACAGTATCATGTGCAATTAACCCTCCCTTTGATTAATCAAGTTTTTGCAGTCCCATATTCTTGTCCTGGCCTCTCTATTGAAACTGGAATGTGTGTGTGCTCCTGACAAAGTAAGGACAGTTGTATGGAGTTATCTCACCCATGCCAGTTGGCACATGCCCTCATTCACTGAGTTTTGCGTGGGTAATACGTGGATTTTAAATTCTGTGATAAATACTGTAATATATCCCCATTAAACAGATTTTGAATCTAAATGATTGCTGATTAAACTTAAGTTAAACAGGTCATTAAAAAATCATAGTTCAGCAGTGAAGAATAGACTTTACAAGAAAATACTTCCGCCCAAGTCCAAAGATTCCTTATGACATATTTGTTATGAAACTAATAAGATAAAAATACAGAATAAATAAAATCCTGTCGTGTGTCCTTTTTATGTAGCTGTGATGGGACTGTGGTATCAGGGGTAAGAAATAAGGTAGAACTTATTGAGACAACCAGTACATACATTACAGCTTTTTCTTAAAATCCTGTTCTTGTTCCCATATGTCTAAAATCAGTTGTGCATTTGTTTCTTAAATCTTACATTGGTAATGCACTGATTCTTAAATGGTCTTCAAGATACACCCTACCACCTTTACGTTGATGACCTACAGTATCTGTTTGCAGTAAGAAGTGGCTGGTGGTTAATTAGCTTCTCTCAGAAATACAGCAAGATTTCCAAAACGCTTGGTAAAGCAACCATGTTCTCTTTTCCAAAGCCCACTCTAGGGCATCTGCTTCAGCATTTACTTCTCCATCAAAGTCTTAGAACATAACTATGTGTGAAAGTTCTAAACTTGGTTGTAATCTCAGGAAGAAATGTGAGTTATGGTCCCTTTAAAGTTTATTTTAGTATACAACCCTAATTATGCTATTGGGTTATTTGAAAAGTAACAAATTTAGTGTATCTCATACAGCAACTGTGAAAGTAATGTGTCAGCTTGTCTGTTTGGTTTTATGTAGCATTAAATAAGCATTTTAATTCTTTTTTTTTTTTTTGTAATGTTTGGAAAGATTTGCTGGGTCACTTACGTAATAGAATACTTTGATCTAATCTCCAGAATAGAGATTAGTCCTTTGTGCCAAGACGGATTTTCATTGTATTATGTCCATTGCAGCCAGTGAATGATGTTCAGCCTAAACTTACAGTGCATGATTGAGCAGGCACATTTGCTTTTATCTAGTTATTAGTCTCATCTGATAATTGCTTTACAGATGGAAGTTCTGTTAATTATGGCAATACAGAGTTAAAAAAAATTTCTAATATGGAAGGATTGTTTTGACTTTCTTTTCCTTTTGTATGGAAAAATAAGTGGCAAAGATTATTCTGTAAAACAAAGATAAGAGAAAATCAATTAATTGGTTTGGGTTTTTTTCCAGGTTACGCATTCCTCCTGTTCCAAGAAGAGAGTTCTGTACAGGCCCTGATTGATGCCTGCATTGAAGAAGATGGAAAGCTCTATCTATGTGTTTCCAGCCCCACTATCAAGGACAAGCCAGTAAGTACACAGCCATACCCTGCAGGCTATGGCTGCCATCTGTCTAAAGCAGCATTGGAAATTATGAAGATCAAAAAAATCAAAAGTAAACTACTGTTGGCAGAGCTCAGCATCTGGAACACTTGGACTGTTTTAAAATTGTAGTATTTGGAATAGGATTAAAACAAAGCAACTAGACATGCTACACTAATGAGGTTATGACTAATAATTTATATAGGCTGATGAACATATTTCCACATTGTAGTGAAACTTAAAGTAGGGTACTATTTTCTTTCCCAATTTAATAGGTTCAGATCCGTCCCTGGAATCTAAGTGACAGTGACTTTGTGATGGATGGTTCGCAGCCACTTGATCCTCGGAAAACAATTTTTGTTGGAGGAGTTCCTAGACCATTAAGAGCTGGTGAGTGGAATCTGTGGCAATTTTTAAAAGTAAGAAATTATTAGAAATAATTTGTACTATGCATAATTTTTTGTAGCTAGATATAGATATATAAATTGAACAGTCTTGGTAGTTTTAACCTCAGTACAATATTCATGTATTAAATTTTTCTACTGTCTGGGTTTGGCCATAAATCACAATTCATCGTTGAGATTTGCTGGAAAGTATTACCTCTCTATAGCTGTAGTGTAAGCTATGTCACAAGAGGCACAAAACAAAGAGTTTGGTTTTAAAATAATGCTATGGAAACATCTCTGCCCTGCTCCATGACTGTGAAGTGGTATTTGTACCTGCTTGTCATTGTGCATTAGCTACTCTTCTGCCGCTGTCAGGATACACACACAAACACCAGTGATAGAATACTAGAGCAAGTAGGCATAGAGGAAAAAGGAAGAAATTCAGAGAGCTAGCACCATCTTTTATGGCATGACATTATATGAGATTACAGGACTCTTTCTAGACTCCTACCAGAGGTGTGAAGGAAGAAGTAAATGTTTCTGTAGCTGTGGAATGGTTGATGAACCTGGATAGTCTGCTTTTTTCAGATTGCCTGCAGTAGTCTTTTACAATGCTTTAGGTGTCCTAGAAGTATACTAGAAGTAAGTAGGTTGCAGTGAGTGTTGGAAGTAGAAGCAAACCATAGTGATTCAAATCCCCTTCGTTATTAGAATGGCTTCTGGATTTCATTAGTCTCTCATAGCTAGTAATGAATTTTATTCTTAGAGAAAGATGGACTTTCAGATGAAAGATGTAAGAAAACCGAGAAGTAATAGTGCAAATTTGGGATACAAAGAATCTTAATTTTTTTTTTATCTTGGACCTGCAATGCTCAAGTGTTTTTGGTATTTTACGTTTAAGACTCTACTTTTGACTGTAATACAAGCTCTGTAAATGAGTGTAAACATGGTATGTTCCAAGTACAGATTTATTTTTCTTTAAACTCAGTCCAGTGCTCTATATTACTGTACTGAATGTCTGTGATAAATTTAATGGATGCATTCTTATGCTCAGCTTGCAAATGCCCTGTATATGTAAAAATGAAACTTTATGGCACTGTGAAATAAGAATAATGACTTCACAAAAGCAGTAAAACTTAAGGAGACTCTTCAAACAGCTATTGAACATCAAGGGCTGCTGACACCTCTATATCCTAACACAGAGGATACTAATTCTGGAAAACTGGTGTTTCCCACCCCAGTGAATTGCAACTGGATTCAGTGTAATCTGGCAGTCAGAGGATTGCCAAGGTACTTGATCTGCAAAATTTGAAATTTTTCTTTCTTTGGACTTCAGTATCTATGGTAAGTATAGCACTGTAGGGATAATCAAGTTCTATGTGGCTGATGAAAAGATGCTAACTACATCTTCAGATTCAAGTAGGACGTAGAGCATTAGGAGGGACAGAGAACATATACCAAGGAATTTGTAGCATGAGGATCTGTTTTATACAGCTTACATTCCCATGCCTGCCCAAAAACGTTTTTGCTGTAATCCTTTAAAGAAAACTGCCCTGGAATTCTAGTTCCATGTATCAAGAACATACAATTCCATTGTTCCTTGGATGTATATACCCACAGAGTGAAAGATCTGTCTGCTGAGTAATTAATAGCTTATTTGATATTATTTTTTTAATATTTTTTAATCTCGTTATTACTGTTTCATTGGCTCTTGAAAAATTAATAATTAAAATTAACTTCTCCAGTATTTTTAAAGTTTGTAGGGTAAGAATAGTTTGAATAAATGCTGTTTTATTTCTTAATAGTGGAATTGGCTATGATCATGGACCGTCTCTACGGGGGAGTTTGTTACGCAGGAATTGACACTGACCCTGAGCTGAAATACCCAAAAGGTGCTGGACGTGTTGCTTTTTCCAATCAGCAGAGTTACATTGCTGCCATCAGTGCTCGGTTTGTTCAACTTCAGCATGGCGATATTGATAAACGAGTAAGTTAAGCAGAAATTTTAAAAAAGAGTTTTGCTCTGTAGAGAAACTTCTCAGAGTGTGGTAACATTGCATGTGATTTGCTTTCAAGCCAGCTTCTATATTTTTTTTAGCATCCATGTAACTCCACTACTTTCAGGAGTATGCCTGAATGCCCCCAAACGAACAACATGTGTCCACAGAGCAGCAGTTTGTTCCTTTGACATACGTTGGACCATATGTTCTTCCCATTCTGGAGTTCCTGGTTTTATTGTGTACAGGCAAAGGGCTTGAAAATCTCTCTTTCTCACATGTTCTAATGAAACCAAATACTGTGATAATTCCTCTGTCATTCATAAGAAACTCTAGTATTGGCTTGATACTTACGAACTGCCCTTAATTTCAGCCATAATTGCAGTGCTCAGAAAGTTGGTCAGGCTCAACACCTAAAATACAAAAGGTCTTACTTTTTTCTGTTTGATAGTCTTCTGAGTACTTACCAATGCATATTTCTATTTGCTACAGATGCTTATTCCCAGGAAAAGTAAAATTAACTTATATTAAGAAGACTAGTGAACTTCATAACTCCTAATTAGACTATAAGAGTAGCAAAGAAAACTGGCATCTAAATTATGTCAGTTTTAAGGGTCACTAGTTTTGGTGTCAAGAGCTGCAGAGATAGTCTGGCATTAATAGGAGTTCTTAAAAAAATAAAGAACTATGGTCTTACGGGAAGAAGGGTCAAGTAAGTAAAGTAGTTCAAGGTCCAGTCTCCTCTACAGATCAAAGACACAGGAAAAAGAAAGTAGTACAGTTAACAGAAGTCTGCTTTAAGGAGGCAGCATGTGCTTCTCTCCATTCCAATAGGCAGAGTAATTCAGCTTTTTGTATGTGTCTCAAATACCTCTTGCCTTATGAGCTGAAATCTCCAAACATGGTCCTTCCCAGAGGATGAGTGGATGTGGATATGGGTAGTCATCTAGGCTTCAAATTAGGTGTGATGGCTACATTTTGGTCATGGGACTGCTATCCTTGTGACTTTCAGCTGTCGTTGATTTATAACTGCTTTTTGGATACTTAAGTAAACAGAAAAAATGGCCTTGACACTGGGATTGGGTGAGGAGATATGAACCTGTTAATCATTTTGCATTTGAGTAGTTGGACAAAATGGGATCTGGATCAGAATCCAGAATTTCTTCTAAACAAATGCTAAATGAGTCATTTAGCTTAAGAATTTAGTATTATTAAGTTTTTTTTAACAACTGTCTAACAGGCATTTGTCTGTGAAGTCACCTGACTTGAAAACTGAGACATGGATTTGGTTCCAATCCAAATTATGTCTCCCTCAAAAGTGGGAGACATGGACTTGTACTTTGTAAACCATGGGGAACTTTAACCTTGGTGTTCCTCTTCCCATGAGAAGTATGTCCTTTGCAGTAGAGAGGTGTATGGTAGACTGGCAGTGCCATCTTGTAAGAGAAGGCATGATCCTGACTTTGAAGGCTGCAGTTACACATACGTTGTTTTGCTGTTTTTTGGTTTTTTATGATAGGTCACCAAAGATCTAAAGGGCTCTTTGGATGCCAAGCAGGCATTGAAATGCAGTGCTTGCTGTTTGCAGAGAAAAGGATGTAGGTTGTTAATGGGTGATGGAACACTGCAGGCCTCTTGGAGCTTGGGGGGAAAGAAAAGCCAGTGCAAAATCTACTGCAAATGCTGGATCTGAGAAACTCAGTATTTGACTTACATCTGTTGAAACTTAATTTATAAAAACAGTACTCAGTGATTTCTTCAATCATAAATTACCAAAAACAATCAAAATGCAAACAAGAACCAAACCAATCCAAACAACCCCTGCCAAGCATAGTTAGAATCTGGATATACTGTTCATGGGTTGGACATGTTGAGGGGGAAAGGCAGGAAGATGTAGGTTTTCTCTTTAAATACCTGAATTCTTAAAGTTTCTTTTTTTTAATAATTTATGTTCTTTCTTTAATGTTGCTTTTCTAACACTTGAAAAATTAATCTCTTGACTCAAGTGTTCTCTTAAATTTGGAATTTCCACATTTTTATTACCATCCTCATCTTTTTCTTATTTTAAAAAATGTGTGCTACTTCTGAGGTATTTCACTGGCAAAAAACAGCAGTCCCAAATCTTAACTATTTTAATAAACTTGTTTTTAAGTCCACGGTGGAGAGTGTTTATGAACTTCTTTGTTTACCTGAGAGGAGGGTTAATCTATATTTTTTTAATCATCTTCTTTAATTAAACCATAAGGTCCATCCTTATTTATATAATTATATATATTTATTACCACCCAGTTATTTGCATTACTGAGGAGTCATACAGAAGAGCATCATTTTAGGGAATATCTTGAATCTTAGCTGCAAGTATGAAAAAGGCTATTTTCAGAAATATTTTTTTACCTTCATGGAGCTTTTACACTAATGCCTTGTCAGGCTCTGAAAATCCTCTGAAATCAGTACTACTGCTGATTTATACATGAGGAAGCAGTAAGTATAAATCTATAAACTACTAGTTTGTAAATGGGGAAGATTGTCCTACTTTGGGTACTGCCTTCACCTGAGGTGTTTGTGTATGCTGGCCAGGAAGGTGATACAGTCTGTATCTCACTGAAGTCCTCGAGGCAGAGCCTGCTCTGTCCTTCACCTCAGCATTGCCTTCCCATACCAGTTATATCCAGTTTCTGTAGGTCTGCTGTTCTTTCACGTTATTTTCATAACCAATTTTGTCTGTGTAGAAGTCTTTTTCAATTGCTAAATTTTGCAGTTCACCCGTTTATCCTTCTGAACTTCAGTTCAAAGTATTTATAGCAATTTTTTTGCACATACCTTTTCCTCCCTTAATTGGAAATCTTAGTGCCACAGTCACTTGACAAACATTGTCTGCAATGTTAACTTCTACCTTAACTACGTTCTCTTCTCTGTAGCTTCTCTCCATTTCTTTTGATGTATATTATTGAGGTATATTTAGTTTGTCTAACAGATGTTTTTATTCAGCAAAGTACTCCTCATCCTGTTTTATCATGTATGAAAGCTCAGCTCCAAACATTTCTTTGGAGCTTCAACTCCAAACAATTCATTAAAATACTGTTAACTTTCATATGCCAACAGTCTACATCCACGTCATGTAATATTTCCATTCCCCAAAGTGCTTCTCTAATATTTTTGAAATCATCTTTGTACTGATCTTGGTGCATTAGTGCACTGAAGCTTGAAATAAATGCTGCTTCATGCTTTCAGTAATTCTGAGCCACAAACACAGTTACTGCATAAGGTACCTGTTTATTGGAAAGTTTGAGTGTAATTGGTGATAACGCAGGTCACTGTAGTCAAGTAAGAAGTAGAGCTCATGCTGAATATAGATTACTGGAAGACACTGACATTTCTAGGATGGCCTCTACTTCTGAAGCTAAGAACATGAAGCCTGTTCAGCTGCAAAACTTCAGGGCAGGGAGCTGGATGCGGAAATTTTTTTTAAAAGTATCATTTTAAAGTTCTTAGTATTTCAGGCATATTCTGTCTAAGTATAGAGCATACAATCAATGTCTATGTGTAGCAATCTTCTGAGGTATTAGTTCCTAAGGATAAAAATCTCATGCAGCAGTGAGGAAAATGTGGAATACAATACATTCCTTAATGACTGCGTCAACTCATCTTGTGTTTTATTATGAAGTGCTTCTTCCTGTCTGATCGCAGACTGTAGCAGTACGGTTATGCAAAGACATAATGCATATTTACCACTGGACTCCTGCCACTTTTCCATTCTGGCAGTCAGATGAGTTTGGGAGAGAGAAGCTGTGTAAGACAGGTGTTTGTAGCTGTCTGTAGACTTGCAAAATGGTCTTTAAAAAATATTTTCAGAATTTTATTGAATACAAATTCCTGTACAGTTCAAAGCCACAGAGAAAGTAATGGATTGCCAAAATCGGCAGCGCCAAATTTGACCATATTTTAAAAATAGGGAGTGAGTTTACAGTGAACAACTCTGCTAAAAGGTCTTCACTACAGCTTGCAGAAAGTACTTGTAATTTGCGCACAAATGTAGTACATGCAGAGACACTTGTACTTCAAAAACAAAAAAAAATATGTTAAAGGGTAGCCTCATATGTTCAGTTATTTTTTTGCTAAACCGTGTAGAATTGTCATGTCTGGTTAGGAGACCTCTGAATGACTGTGTTTTCTTCTCCACTTAAATTACATTCATAATATTGTTAGCAAAGAACACTCTCCCAGGGTAAATTAGGGGAAGTTCCTGATGTAGCTGTTTATTATATGCAGAGTACTTCTAAAGATCTGCCTTGAGGTGTTCTGCAGTGCGGATGGGTCTGTAGGTGATAAATGATAACGAGAAATAACTGATCAGTTACATAAAGGTGTTAGTACGACTGACTGCAGACTTCAGGGGTTTTTTGGGCTTCTTGATTAAACCAGAGAAAAATGAATGCCTTCACACAACTTCCAGTAGAAGCAGTTGTTAATGGGAATTGTTTCTGTTTCGCTCCAACAGGTGGAGGTAAAGCCATACGTGTTGGATGACCAGATGTGTGACGAGTGCCAGGGTGCGCGGTGCGGTGGGAAGTTTGCTCCTTTCTTTTGTGCCAATGTCACTTGCCTGCAGTATTACTGTGAGTTTTGTTGGGCAAATATCCACTCTCGTGCAGGACGTGAATTCCATAAGCCATTGGTAAAGGAGGGGGCTGACCGCCCACGTCAGATCCACTTCCGCTGGAATTAAACATGGTGAACCAGCATCTACATAAGGAGAGAAGGGTGCATGTGGCTTACTGTGTTTGAAGATACTGACATGCAGAAGAAATAAGTGCATTCTTCTGCTTTTCACCCCAGCTATCAATACATGCATCTTTATCAGCAGCCAAAACACTACAAGCCTCTTGTTTTTCACCAAAACCCTACATCTCAGGCTTACTAATTTTTGTGATATTTTCATGTTAAAATAAAATGTTTTTTTGTATTTTCTCCAAGTTATTTTTATATGTAAAGTTAAAACTAGATATGAGAATGTTTTTGCGTAGGGGCACACAGTCTGCTGCTATATTTAGTGGGTGAAGCGTGCACTTATTTCTAAACATGGGTTTTTAACTTCAAGATCTGCCCCAGTAATTTACCAAAGGTAGCAAAATAGTGAAGATGGAATATGTCTGCTACAAAAGCTTATTTTTATTGTTGTTGCTATTTTCAGTGTATACATAAACTAAAAATTAGGGTTGATTTTTTGCTCTCCATTTTGACTTGCAAGAAATAATACCTCAAGATAATCTGATTTATTAGCTATTTTTAAACATTTTTAATCACAAGCTGTATTAGCTTTGCTGCTATATAGGTGTTATGTGTAATGCCACCTATTAATACGGGATTGAAACGTTTAAGACACACTGCATTACAGATTAAATGCAGGCAGCACAATATGGCCTAAACTGCCATAGTTTTAGAATGTGAAAAAATTGCATGTTTACTTACCTGTATACACCATATGCATGCACTAGAACTATTAATTAACAAGAGATGAGTTATTGCAAATGTTCAAAAAAGGCTCTCTTGAAACTAGGTAGCATGAGCAAATTTACAAAATTTCTTACAAAAAACAAACTTGCATGCATTATTGTGACTGAAGTAAAAAAATGTCCTACATGTGTACAATATGCAAATTAGTTTTAGACTAGAAAGTGCAGCCATTTTGTGACCTGGTCAGTAGTGGAATTCAATTTTATGCAGACTGGATGTAATATTGTAATCCCTGTGCAATTTTGTGATGTGTGCTTCTACTTAATGTGGCGTGATGTAGTATAGATACAAGTTTGAGTAAAAAGCTAGCATTTAAAAAGTTCTTTTAAGCCCCCTTGATTGTTCATGGTTAAGATTTCCTCTACAAACCAAAGATGGCCAGCACACTGCTAACCAGTCACCAAATGTGAAACCCATGACAAATGCATACAAAAATAGACGTATATGAGAATGCATAATGCTTTAGAAATTAAATCCTAAGTAAAGTCAAAATGGAGAAGGTGTAATATACAGACGGCTAGTTGCATAACAAACGAAATTTTACCTTTAAGACAACAGTGAAATTTGGCTTAAAAAAGCCTTGCTTACATGTTTGACCTGTGTGCGTTGTGGTCTTCTGTCAAACCGGGGTCACTGTTGCATGAGAAGTAGCTACTTGACAGTCAAGGATAGTCTTTTTATTTTAATGAAGGAGTTCTACTAATGACATTGCTTGCAGATTTTGAAAAACAAACATAGTTAGGACAGAGGCAATATTTAACTGAACACTAAAGGAAAATCTTAGCAGTGCTTTTGTCTATCTCAGAGCATTTTTAATGCAACTAGCCCCTACTTTTTAAAGGAACAAAGAGTTATTCTGCAGCCTAAGCAAACACTCAGCAGTAAATGCTGTGATGCAGAAATAAGAGCCTGATGCTAGAGTTGAAATTACAAGGGTGTTGTTCTTTGCAATCCCTTGGGACAATCCTTCATGTAAGCAAAGTGTTGATCTTATGTTGGTTGTCTACAGTGTGCTTTTTTGTACTGTACAATATGTGGTTCATGTCTAACTGCTGTTTTATTGTGGCTGTGGTTCAAGTTTTTAATGTTTAAAGTTGATGCTGTTTTAAGAAGAGCTTTTTACTAATTTATTTGTCAATGTTCCCTACTTGTTACCTAACCATGATCCTCCAGATTTTTTGGAGTATTCTTTTTTAACCTTAACCCTGCCAAACCTTGATCCATTTTGACATTTGTTATGCACTATTTTTATATCTCTGTGAGAGATTTTTCCAACAGTCAGCTATTTTAAGGCACACTTTTTTTGACTGATGACATCTCCTTTGCTATACCTCAATTTTTGGAATTTAGAAAAGAAATCAGTAGTTTTGCAATGTTAATTATTTAGATATAATTTAATTCTGCAGATTTTTTTAAACTTTATTTTCATATTTTCTGCTTAATGTTTAAAGTTGAAGAGCCTTTAAATATATTAAATACTGAACACTAATATGAAAATA